>NC_037689.1:129813168-129829238 GCF_003255815.1 Theropithecus gelada
ATCTCATTAAACTAAAGAGCTTCTGCACAGCAAAAGAAACTACCATCACAGTGAACAGGCAACCTACAGAATGGGAGAAAATTTTTGCAATCTACTCATCTGACAAAGGGCTAATATCCAGAACCTACAAAGAACTCAAACACATTTACAAGAAAAAAACAAACAACCCCATCAAAAAGTGGGCAAAGGATATGAACAGACATTTCTCAAAAGAAGACATTTATGTAGCCAACAGACACATGAAAAAATGCTCATCATCACTGGCCATCAGAGAAATGCAAATCAAAACCACAATGAGATACCATCTCACACCGGTTAGAATGGTGATCATTAAAAAGTCAGGAAACAACAGGTGCTGGAGAGGATGTGGAGAAATAGGAACACTTTTACACTGTTGGTGGGATTGTAAACTAGTTCAACCATTATGGAAAGCAGTATGGCGATTCCTCAAGGATCTAGAACTAGATGTACCATATGACCCAGCCATCCAATTACTGGGTATATACCCAAAGGATTATAAATCATGCTGCTATAAAGACACATGCACACGTATGTTTATTGCGGCACTATTCACAATAGCAAAGACTTGGAATCAACCCAAATGTCCATCAGTGACAGACTGGATTAAGAAAATGTGGCACATATACACCTTGGAATACTATGCAGCCATAAAAAAGGATGAGTTTGTGTCCTTTGTAGGGACATGGATGCAGCTGGAAACCATCATTCTCAGCAAACTATCACAAGAACAGAAAACCAAACACCGCATGTTCTCACTCATAGGTGGGAACTGAACAATGAGATCACTTGGACTCGGGAAGGGGAACATCACACACCGGGGCCTATCACGGGGAGGGGGGAGGGGGGAGGGATTGCATTGAGAGTTATACCTGATGTAAATGACGAGTTAATGGGTGCTGATGAGTTGATGGGTGCAGCACACCAACATGGCACAAGTATACATATGTAACAAACCTGCACGTTATGCACGTGTACCCTAGAACTTAAAGTATAATAATAATAAATAAATAAATAAATACATACATAAATAAATAAATAGGTAGATTTTTCCTCCCTCACTCCACTCTCACCCTTCCCCCTTCTGAGACGCCAATGACCAGTATACTACTCTGTATACCTTTGCTTACCCATAGCTTAGCTCCCATTTTTAAATGAGAACATGTGCTATTCGATTTTCGATTCCTGAGTTAGAATAATGGCCTCCAGTTCCATTCAAGTTGCTGCAAAAGGCATTATTTTGTGCTTTTCAAATGGCTGAGTAGTATTCCATGCTGTATATATACAGTATTTTCTTTATCAACTCATTGGTTGATGGGGACTTAGGTTGATTCCATATCTTTGCAATTGTGAATTGTGCTGCAACAAACACATGTGTGGTGGTGTCTTTTTGATATAGTGACTTCTTTTCCTTTGGGTAAATACACAGTAGTGGGATTGCTGGATTGAATGGTAGATCTACTTTTAGTTCTTTGAGAAATCTCCATACTGTTATCCATAGAGGTTGTATTAACTTACATTCTGATTACCAGTGTATAAGTGATCCTTTTTTTTTTTTTTTTTTTTTTAAACCACATCCACACCAAACTTTTTTTTTTTCTTTTTACTTTTTAGTAATGGCCATTCTGGCTGGAGTAAGGTGATCTCTCATTGTGGTTTTAATTTGCATTTCCCTGAAGATTAGTGGTATTCAGCATTGTTTTCATATGTTTGTTGGCCATTTGTATATTTCCTTTTGAGAAATGTCTATTCATGTCCTTTACTGATTTTTTAATGGGACTATTTTTGTTTTGTTTTGTTTGAGGTTTTCTTTTTTGTAAAGTCTGGATATTAATTCTTTTTTGGATGCATAGTTCGCAAATATTTTCTCCCAGTCTGCGGATTATCTGATAATTATTTCTTTTGCTGTGCAGAAGCTTTTTAGTTTAATTAGGTCCCATTTATTCATTTTTATTTTTGTCGCATTTCCTTTTGGGGTCTTAGTCATAAATTATTTGCCTAGGCCAATGTTCAGAAGAGTTTTTCCTAGGTTTTCTTCTAGATTTTTAATGGTATCAGTTCTTAGATCCACCTTGAGTTAAATTTTGTACATGGTAAGAGAATGGGATCCAGTTTTATTCTTCTACATGTAGATATCCCATTTTCCCAGCACCATTTATTGAATAGGATTTTTTTTCCCAATTTATGTTTTTGTATGCTTTGTCAAAGATCAGTTGATTGTAAGATTTGACTTTATTCCTGAGACCTCTATTCTGTTCCATCAGTTACGTGTCTACCTTTTTACCAGTACCATGCTGTTTTGGTTACTATAACCTTATAGTATAATTTGAAGTCAGGTAATGTGGTGCCTCCAGATTTGTTTTTCTGCTTAGGATTGCTTTGGCTATGTGGATTCTTTTCTGGTTCCGTATGAATTTCAGGGGCTTTTTTCTAATTATGTGAAAAAAATGATGTTGGTATTTTGATAGGAATTGCACTGAATCTGTAGGTTGCTTTGAGCAGCATGGTCATTTTCATCACATTGATTCTTCCAGTGCATGAGCATGGGATGTATTTCCATTTGTTTGTGTCATTACAATTTCTTGCAGCTGTGTTTTGTAATATTCCTTAGAGAGGTTTTTAACCTCCTTGGTTAGGTATATTCCTGGGTATTTTATTTTTTGTAGCTATTGTAAAAGGAATTGAGTCTTGATTTGGCATTCAGTTTGGTCATTGTTGGTGCATAGCAGTACTACTCACTTGTGTATATTGATGTTGTAGCCTGGGACTTTACTGAGTTCATTCATCAGATCTAAAAGTCTTTGGAGGAGTCTCTAGGGTATTCCAGATTTAAGATCATATAATCAGAAAACAGAGATAGTTCGATTTCCTCTTTTCCAGTTGGGATACCCTTTATTTCTTTCTCTTGCCTGATTGCTGTGGCTAGAACTTCGAAATGTAACTTTTATATGCACTCAGCAACCAAAAAGATTACGTTGCTCGCTTTTTTGCAATATTTGCTTTATGGCAGTAGTCTGAAAGCAAAACCACAGTATCTTCAATGTATGCTTATTTAAGGAGGACATCCTTTGTTGGACAAGTTTGAAGGTGGAGAGACCAATCAAAAGATGATTGAAGTAGCACAGGTGAGAGAGATGATGGAGGCTGTGACTGGGTTGTTGCTAACGCAGATGAGGAAAAGTGGATGAATTGGGCATCTGTAACAACTGCTGAAACCACAGATGATTTCAGTTTTCCAGCTGAGAAGTTATGAGGTCAGATCCAGCACAGTGTATGTAGAAACAGAAAATAAGAGATATCTTAGAGATATAACTTTGAAGGAAGTCTCAAAGACTTAATACCAGGGAGAATTAGAGCATATTGAGGGTCAGGGAGACTGATTTGTGATCTCAATCATTAGGAAGATTGAAGGACCAGACAAAGAAATGAGGAGCAAAGGATGGAGACAGGATGTGGGGAGAAGTGAGGAGGGGGACAGTTTTGTGAAAGTTTTAATGTTGAAAAGTCATGGAGATATCCAAATGAACATGCCCCATAAGCAATTGGAAATGTAGGTCTGGAGCTCAGGAGCAAGAAAACACTGCAAACGTAATGGGACGAAAGCTCTTTCACATTTATATTTAGGTAGAGATGTATCCAGAGACCTGTAGACATCTTTGGTATTACTCTTTTTAAAAACAAACGTGTGATCATCCATAGTCTCTAATACTTATCTACAACCCCAAGAAAGTCTTTCGTTATTGTTGTTTTATTTTTGTTTCTAGGGAGTTGGGTATGGAGAGGTCATGGGGGAAAGAACATATGGACAAGGTAAAAGAGTGTGGGATGGGGGAAAAATTGAGAAAGAGAGAGGAGAAAAGCACATAAAACATATCAGAAGCTGCTCCCACCACCATCTCTCTAAAGCTATGATTAAGATGCTGGGCCAGGGTGAGTGAGTGTGTTAATTTCCCCTTCCTACCCCATTTTCAGTGCAAGTTTCACCTAGCTTCATGAATATCTGTGTCTTGCTCTGTCTCACTTGCTTTGGCCTTGTCTTTGTCTTTCTCTGTCTTTGTCTCTCCTAGTTTCCTTATCTAGCTTTCCCTCGGGGGACTTTTTCATTCTTCACCAGCCCAATATTTCATCCTTGGGTTGGTTCATGTTTCTCCAAAATGCCGACAGCTCCATCAGAGAATGCAAGGATGAGTTGCCACAAATATGTTTCTGAATTGCCACTAGATGGCAGTGTCTGGGAACTTTGTTAACTCGGTCTAGGCATTCATGAGTGCCTGACTGCTGAGTGGTAGGGAGTTTTACTTGATTATTCTGCTTTTAGGCTGTTGCAACCAGTTGCTAATACAAGCGCTAGACTTAGCTGGATCTCTTTCTCCATGATAGAAGAAAATTCATGTTTGTAAAACACCCAGGTCTGGAAAAGCCTGTTCTCTAAGAGGGTTAGCGTTTTCCTCTACCTCAATTCTCACACAAGTTCCTAGCCCTTAGATTCCTTAGGTTCCCTTTTGTTCCCCCTTCAGCTGTTGTTTGTTGTTTGGTTTCATTTTTTATGCAAATGCATTTCCTCATTTCCCAGCTTTGTTGGTAAGCTGGATTGATTCTCTTTCCTCTTTTTGAGCGTGGACTTGTAGAATCATCTGCTATCAAAGCTTGAAGAACTCTTAGATGTCATTGAGTCCAACCCAATCATTTATAGATAGGGAAACTGAGGCAAATACAGGAGCAGAAACTTGTTCAAGGCCATATAAAAATTCAAGGCAGAATCCTATGAGATAATCTCATGACATACTTGTAATAATCAACAAAACAACCAGAAGATTATTTTTGATCCATTAATTGTGGATCTAGCACAACAGAAGAAGGGGAGGGAGACAGGAGGTATAGGACATGGTGTCTATTCTTAAGGTACTTAGAATCTAGGTGGGAATATAGACTTTTACACAATGAAAAAGAATAGATGCATTGTATGATAAGGTAGTCTAAGAAAAAATGCTAATGTAGGCAAGTGGCACAGGGATTCAGAGGAACAACAGCTCGAAGAGAAAACAAGGCAATGGGTGGGGGTGGAGGGGTGGAGGTGGAGGTGAAGCTGGGAGATGAGAAATTCAAGGATTATTATTATTCAGGGATCAAGGCCTAATAAGTAGGCCTGACAAGTACAGGGTGGGGGTCAATAAGAAGTAAAAGATAAGACTCAGTGATAGGCTGGGACTGTACCGTACAGGCTCTTAAATGCCAAGCTAATTCCTGGTAATGCTGAACAGAAACTTTCAAAATGTTTTCAATCTATTTTCTATTTACAGTGGTAACTTTCTACTGTGTTTGATTCCCCAAGAAGTAGCCTCTTTGCTCTACCGTGCTTTTCCCCATTAGTCTCATCTTGCCATCCCCGTAGAAGGGAGATGAAGTAGAGCTGAAAAATCAGTCTGGGGCTTATTTCAACTACAGCTTTTCCCTAGTGATTCAACCAAGAGTGACCTGGACATTCTCTAACCCTAAACCCCTTTCATTCACTTTATTTCCATTCTCCACCCACTCATGGGAGTCTGAGCACCTGGCCCCTGCATCCCACAACTTCCTTTGTCACAAGGACCTTCTAGAAGGTTTGGAGAGCTCTTGACAGCTGAGAAACACCTACAGGAGGTGAGCATGACTTCATGCAAATGAAAGAGGCCACCATACAAAACAGCTCTTTAAAAGCAGTCTGAATGTAGGAACAATCCAAGAGCCCTTTCAGATTGTCAAGAGCACATCAGTGCCCAAGCATCCTGGCCAGCCACATTTCAAAGCCAAACAGTGCCACCCTCTCCCCTTCTCAACTCTCCCTTTATACTCCCAAATGGCTTGAGGTCTTTCTTCCAGGATATAGTGGATACCCCTGCCTCAGCACCTTCCATCTGGCTTTCTTCCCGCCATTTGCTGTCTTCTCGTCCCCCCAGGATGCTATGTGTTTCCTCTTAGCCTGTGCTTGGTATACAATCTGACACAGTAGGTACTCAATACATGGTGTTCTTGTCCTTCACAAGGACGTTGGAGATTATCTAGGCCTGAATATTATGGAGCCACCTAATGGGCCACCGAGGTAGGGATCATTGGGAAATAAGGAAATACTCATGACAATTACAGTCTTCATTTCTGTAACTGGTCACATGGTTGTAGTTGAAATTTATAACTACCTTCTACTACTACCCATTCTACATCCTCTTTGTCTTCAGCAAACACCTCAACTGGTTGTGGTTCTTTACCTGGAGGCATGACCCAAACCTTCATTCCTGAAGGGTCTGGGCCATTAGTAGTCTTGCCTGGATTGGTTTGTTGTCCTTTTCCATTTATCTTAAGCACAGGGTGTGGAAATACTAAGATACACCTTAAGGGATCCTCTGTATTCCAGACATATTCTTTCTTACCTACATTGTGGAGTTATAGTTCATTTTCTCCTTGGTATTCAGGATCAATCAACTCAGCCAGCACAGTAACTCTCTTCCTTGCCTCCTGTTGATTCAGAGGCATGAGGAGCCCCAAGTGGCCAGGCGGCAACCTTAACTTTCAATTCAATGGAATCATTGTCGTGTCTTCTGGTGGAAGCATTCCTCCCTTTGGAACTAAGACTTCTTGGCCAGAAGACCATAAATTCATGAAAAAAGGCAGTAGAAATTTTGCTAGTGGATCAAAAGGGGTGATGGTGAATGGTACCACTCCCATTCCCACCCCTTAATTGCTGGACCCATGAATCCTGGCTGTGGGAGAAACAGCCTCATCTGAAGATGCCGATTTAGAGCATATATAGCCTTCTGGAGAACTTTCCTCTTGCCCTACAAGGTATTGCCAGCTGGCTGGTGCTGTAACAGAGTTTTCAAAAAGCCAGTTTGCAGTGAAGTGAGTTCCTTTATCAGAAGCAATGCTGTGTGGAATACTATGATGGTAGATAGGGCATTCTGTAAGTCCCCAGAGGGTAGTTTTGAAAGAATAGTTGTGTTCAGGGAAGGCAAATCCTTATCCATAGTAAGTGTCTATTCCAGTATGGACAAAACTTCCACAATGGAAGTGGCCCAATGTAATCAGCCTGCCACCGTATCAAGGATTCAATGTTGATCTCTGCTGCTGGCAGATTGGACACCCAGCCACGGCCATAGCCAAGTTGGCCTTGTTCATGTTGCTGATTCTATGCATAACCTCCATTCCTGCCACTATGGTCACTTTGTTTATGAGCCCATTGAGCAATGACAGAGGTGGCTGGGAAAGAGACTGGTATCCATAGAGTGGGTGTTCTATCCACTTGATTATTAAAATTATCTGCTGAAGTCACCTTTTGATGAGCATTCACAAATATCTTCATTATTTTTTTACCCATTCATAGAGATCTATCCCACACCTCTTCCCCAAATTTCTTTCTCATCAATGTTCCAATTATGTTCCCTTCAAGTCTCTGACCATCCAGCTAAACTATTGGCCACAGTCCATGAAATTAGTATATATTAATGTCTAGCCATTTTTTATTCCAAACAAGTGAATGACAAGTGTACTTTTTCAAGTTCTTCCCACTGGGAATATTTTCCTTCATCAGTGTCCTTTAGGGATATTTCAGAGAGGGGCTGTAGTCCTGCAGCTGTCCACCTTTGGGTAGTACATGTATATCATGCAGAATCATCTATAAAGCAGATCTGGGTCCTCTCTTCCTCTATGACCTGATCATAGGAAACTCCCCCATGAGGCCATAGCTGCAAGCTTACAGACAGAGGATAGTGTAGCAGGAGTGAGGATCATGGGCATTTAGCCCACTTCTTCGTGTAACTTATTTGTGCTCTCAGGTCCTGCTCAGACCAATCAAGTATAATATCACTTTTATTTAATGATGAAGTATTTTGGTGCATGCCCAATTTTATGGCTTGGTGGGTCAGATAATGGTCAGTTCAGGTCACCTGGTAATATGGTGGCCTGTGGTTAAGCATTCAGTCTCTACTAAGGCCCAGCAGCAGGCAAACAGCTCTTTCTCCAAATAGTAGTTATTTGCTGAGGGTGGTAAGATTTTGCTCCAAAATCCTGAGAGCCTTGTGTAGCAGTTCACCTATGGGGCCTGACATGGGTTCCAAACAACATTCCTATCTGCCACTGACCCTTCAGGCACCATTGGATCTGCTGGATCATGTAGCCCAATTGGCAGAGCAGCTTACACACCAGCCTGGACCTTGTTCTGGGCCCTACTCAAAATTAGCAGCTTTTTGGGTCACTCAGTAAATGGGCTAGAGTAATACACTCAAATAAGGAATATGTTGAAATCCAAAGAGGCCCACCAGGAACTGTGCCTCCTTTTTGGTTGTGGGAGGAGAAAGATGCAACAATCTGTTTTTCACCTTTGCAGGGATTCCTCCACATGCCCTACTCCACTTAGCCCCTAAACATTTCACTGAGGTAGAAGCCCCCTGAATATTTGATAGATTTATTTCCAAACCTCTAGCAAGGTGTTGCTCCACTGTCTTACTATTTGCATAATTTCCAATCTGCTGTCACCTATATATATGTTCTTCTGAACATAACATATCTCTTTTATCTGGCTACTTTAAAGAGTTTTTCTTTGTCACTGGTTTTGGACAACTTGACTATGATGTGCCCGATTCTACTATTCTTCATATTTCCTGGGCTTGGGGTTAATTGAGCTTCTTGGATCTGTGGGTTTATAGTTTTCATCAAATTTAGAAAATTCTCAGCTATTATTCCTTAAAATATTTTTTCTGCCCCTCCTTCCCCCACCTCAGGGGATCTGATTACATGTGTATTAAGCCGCTTGTTGTTTTCCTAAGCTCACTGATATTCTATTTAGTTTTTTTCTTTCTGTTTCACTTGGGATAGTTTCTACTAATATATCTTCATGTTCACTAATCTGTTCTGCAATGTGTACTCTGCCAGTCTATCCAGTGTATTTTTCATATTAGACATTGTATTTTTCATCTCTAGAAGTTCAATTTGGTCTTTTAAAATTTATTTATTTATTTAGAGACAGAGTCTTGCTCTGTCACCCAGACTGGAGTGCAGTGGCATGATCTTGGCTCACTGCAACCTCTGCCTCCAGCAATTCTCCTGCCTCAGCCTCCTGAGTAGCTGGGATTACAGGCGTGCACCACCACACCTGGCTTATTTTTATATTTTTAGTACAGACAGCATTTCACCATGTTGGCCAGGCTGGTCTCAAACTCCTGACCTCAAGTGATCTGCCTGCCTCGGCCTCCTAAAGTGCTGGGATTACAGGCGTGAACCACTGCACCTGGCCTATTTTATTTTATTTTTAATTTTATTGTATTGTATTTTTTTTATTATTATTATACTTTGAGTTCTAGGGTACATGTGCATAACGTGCAGGTTTGTTACATATGTATACTTGTGCCATGTTGGTGTGCTGCATGGATGCAGCTGGAAACCATTTATTTTTTTTAAATTGTAAAAACACACAACCCCTGGTTTACAATCAATTTGGTATTTTTTATATCACTCATGTCTTCACTCAAACTTTTGAATGTATGAAATACAATTACAATAACTATTTCAATGTCGTTTTCTCTGCTAATTCTAATACAGTTATTCTCCTCATTATGGATCATTCTTTCCTTCTTCTTTGCATACTGATAATCTTTTATTGGATGCCAGATATTGTGACTTTTACCTCAATGTATGCTAGATGTTTTTATAGTTATAATAAATATTATAGACCTTCGTTCTGGGATGCAGTTAAGTTACTCAAAAACATTTTGATCCTTTCAAGGCTAGCTTTTATAATCTATTAGGCAGGTCTGAAAGAATGTTCAGTCTATGGGTAAATAGTCTTTATAACTGAGGCAAGGCCTTCCTGATTACTCTATCCAATGCCCTAGAATTATGAGGTTTTGCAATCTGGTTGGTTGGGAACAGGCACTACTCCTAGCCTTGTATGAGTGCTAAGTGTAGTTATTTCTGATCCTTTTGGGTGGTTCTTCCCTCAATATCAGGTAGTTTTCTCACATGTGCAGTTTAGTACTCAGCTGAATGCTTACGAGGAACCCTCTGTAGATCTCTCAAGTTCCCTCTCTATGCAGTCCTCTCCTGGTATTCTGTTCTGAGAACTCCAGCCTCCTTAGTCACCCCAGATTATCAGCTCTATCTTTTCAATTCAAGAAGTCTGTCACACTCTACCAGGATTTTCCCTTCCTAGGTTTCCTTCATTTGTTTTTCGTCCCCCGGGGATTACTGCTCTTCATTGCCTGATATACACTCATGAAAAGTGTTGCATCATATATTTTTTCTAACTTCTTGGTTATTTCAAGTGGGAGATGAAATCTGGTCCCTGATACTCATCTTAATCAGAAGCAGAGGTCCATCTTCAGGAAAGCTCTTCTAACAACATCTCAGCTTCTTCATTATGCTTCCTCTTGAGCTTGTCCCATATAGTTAATTTAGCTGCAAACCTGCTGCATTCATGGGCTCCACCAAGGACACATACAGAACAGGGATATTCTGTCTCTATCCAGGATCTGTTTTCCCTCTTAGTCTTCTCCCTTATGGCCACTGCCCTTGTCCCTTCATATTGGCAAACTCATGTCTCACTTGACTGGAGGCCCTTGACAGCTTCCCTGGAGTATAGTTTGGTGTCTTCTCCCCAAAGAACTTCATCATAGTAGTTCAGAGTTTGACATCTTCCCCTAGATTTCCCTAACTTCCTTCCTTTTAACAGGACATACTTAGAAAATTACTAGGGGGTTTCACTGGATCTAAGTAGGTCATAAGGATCCTAAGATTTCCTATGGCTATTCCATCACCACCCAACACTAGGGGAAGTATGATGGAAGGGGAAGTTGAAATGGAAAACTGTAGTCTTAACTAATTCAAGTTAAACTATTTTACTTCTGCAAATTTTACAAAAAACATGACTAATGCTATAGTAATTCCCAGGGCCTTGGAAAGGTTGTTTGAAAAGGGCCCAGAAACTTTACGGTTAGTTAGCTATGTGGTAAATTCACCCTGGGTGCATGTGCCATTTTGATGTTCTACCTTGCTCCATATGCTGGAATCTTCCTTTTAGAGTCCATTTCTGTCTCTTTCGTAACTCCCAGCTGAGCAACCAATCTCTATTTTTGAACTTTGTCTTAATAATTGGTTTTGGTCACTCAACAACCCGCTTTCCAAAATACATAACTTTCCCATTATCTCAATTATCTCATCCTGGCTCATTCTTCACATGGTGTGCTAGTGTAAACACTAGCACTAGTTCCTGCTCAACCTTCATGCTTCCACACAGGCCAAACTCTGACCAACTTCTCAAATGTATCTAGACAAGCCATTTAGTAAGAGACAAAACTGAATGGATATAGATTATAGTGACACATGTCATCAAACTTACTAGGAGATATAAAGTCACCTGCCTTTTATAAAGTTTTGAGAAACAATATGTACAAATGTGAGATGACCTAGACAATTTCCAAACAGATAATGACATATGTCTATGAAAATTTTTGTTCCTACCCACCAGTCCTCACAGTGGATGTGATGGACAACTACAGAGCTTGGATCTTTAGGGACTGGTAGGATAAATTCAAACTAAAAGTCTTGGAGTGAATACAAAATTAAAGAACAGAATAGACTAGTTGGAATAGCAGGAGAAGGGTGGTAAATGAAGGAATCAATCAAGAGTCATAGAATAGGATGAAACTGGGTCTCAGTAGAAGCATACCAGGAACAAGCAAATTTTCTTGGATATCAGTGGATGTCCACAGTTCATTCTCATGGATCAATAGATGTGTGGCGCCCTCATCGAGTTAATAAGTACATTAATTCAAGAATTAGTCCATTCATGTAAACAGACCCCCACATATGCCAAATCTCCCTCTCTCTATAAAAGGTAAACATTATTATTCTTTGACTCAAGCTTTTAACCACATCTATAGAAAACCTGAACTCAAAGCAATTTGAAGACAAACTGTTGTTTCATCTCCAACTAGCAATGACTGGTACAGAGTAAGAGTTCAGTGAACATATGTTGAACAAATTTGCTACTCTGTATTTTACCAATCTGTGTACCCCTATCTCTGCCATGAAAAAGTGACAATTCTTATTTATTTTCCTACCCTCAGTGTCTAGCACTATGTCTGGGACTTTGTGCATTATTGATAAGTGGTTTCCAGATGAATGGAAAACCTTGGAAGAGTGACACATTGCTTTGTGAATCACATCAACATGACACTGGTGGCAGTGTTTAACACTTACCCAATAATCTAAGAAGATTCCCTCCGCATCTTGAGAAGGACAGAGCTAGAACTGATTTAAATTATAGGAGGGAGAATGGAATGACCAGAATCGGAATTCCAGGTGTGCCTTCCCACCATAGCTCAGGTGGCCAAAAGGTAATGGAGACCATACCATTCTTAGCTACTGTCACCTTGAAGTACACAGATCTTTTCTTTTGTAGTATCTAGTCTGATATTAAGCCTATTCAGTAAATTTTCACTTTAGACATTGTACTTTGCAACTCTAAACACTCAAATATTTTTAGTTTAAATTGACTTTTTTTATCTTTCAGAAGGTGTTGATTATTTATTATATGATAGGAGTTGATAACTTATTGGTTTTCAAACCTTAAATCAGTTACTTATTGAGCATAATAGATACAACATGCTTTTAATCAATATTTTATACCGTAAATCTGCAGTATTTTACCATTTACTTTAAAATCAGCAAAGCAAGCAAAATACTCCCGTAATAGTTTATGTAGTCAGTATTAGACTTCCAAACTGATCAAAAGTTGGATATGTCATTCTACTTGAGATTAAGTAAAATGTACATAAATTAAATATATTTGTTATAGAGTTTTTCTTCTTTATAATTTATCTTTTTAAATTATTTTGATTTTATTGTGGTAATAACACTTAACATGAGATCTACTTTCTTAAATTTTGAAGTGTAGAAACATTTTTGTTGAATTATAGGCACAACATTAAAGATACAGCAGATCTCTAGAGCTTTTTCATCTTGCTCAACTGAAGCTTTATGCCAATTGATTAGTAACTCCCAATTTTTCACTCCCCCATCTCCTCACAACCATTATTCTGTACTTTGATTCTGTTAAACTATTTTAGCTACCACATATATGTGGAATCATGCATTATTTGTCTTTCTGTGACTGATTTATTTCACTTACCATAATGCCATCAAGCTTCATCAACGCTGTCCCATATCATAATTTCCTTCTTTTTTAAGGCCAAATAATATTCACGTGTGTGTGTGTGTGTGTGTGCGTGTGTGCGCGCATGCATATATTTACCACATTTTTTCTATTCATTCATTTATTAATGGACATTTAGATTGTTTCCACATCTTGGTTATTGTGAATAATGCTGCAATGAACATAGGAGTGCTGAGATCCTGATTTCAATAGATAAATACCCAGAAGTGGGATTGCTGGATCATATGGTAGTTCTATTTTTAATTTTTTAAGGAACTTCCATACCACTTTCCATAGTGGTTGCACCATTTTCATTCCCATCCATGGTGTATTTTTTTGGTAATAGCCATCCTAACAGGTGTGAGATAATATGGTTTTGATTTACATTTCCCTGATGATTAGATATGATGACCATTTTTTTCATATACCTGTTGGTCATTTGTATGTCTCCTTTCAATAAATGCCTATTCAGGTGCTTTGCCCATTTTTAAATCATGTTATTAGTTTTTTGTTTGTTTGTTTTCTCTTTTTTGCTATTGAGTTGTAGAAGTTTCTTGGATATTTTGGAGATTAACCCCTTATCAGATGGATGGTTTGCAAGTATTTTCTCCCATTCCATAGGTTGCTTTTTACTCTGATGATCGTTTCCCTTGCTGTTTGGAAACTTTTTGGTTTGCTGTAGTACTATTTGTCTATTTTTGCTTTGGTTGCCTGTGCTTTTAGTGTCATATCCATGAAATCACTGCAAAGATCTATGTCATGAAGATCTTCTCCTGTTTTTTTTCTAAGAGTTTTACCGTTTTTGATCTTACATTTAAGTATTTAACCATTTTGAATTGATTATTTTGTATGGTATAAGTTAAGGGTCTAATTTCACCATTTTGCATGTGGATATCCAGTTTTCCCCCCAAATTCTCCTGCTTCAGCCTCCTGAGTAGCTGGGATTACAGGTACTTGCCACCATGCCCAGCTAATTTTTGTATTTTTAGTAGAGATGACGTTTCTTTCTTTTTTTTTTTTAATACATGTTTATTTATATTCATGATCTTCTCTATGGATTTCTTAGTCTTCATGGTGATTTTTTTTTAATTATTATACTTTAAGTTCTAGGGTACGTGAGCACACCTTGCAGGTTTGTTACATATGTATACATGTGCCATGTTGGTGTGCTGCACCCATTAACTCGTGATTTATGTTAGGTATATCTCCTAATGCTATCCCTTTCTCCTACCCCCTCCCCACAATAGGACCCAGTGTAATGTTCCCCTTCCTGTGTCCAAGTGATCTCATTGTTCAATTCCCACCTATGAATGAGAATATGTGGTGTTTGGTTTTCTGTTCTTGTGATAGTTTGCTGAGAATGATGGTTTCCAGCTGCGTCCATGTCCCTACAAAGGACATGAACCCATCCTTTTTTATGACTGCATAGTATTCCATGGTGTATATGTGCCACATTTTCTTTTTTATTATTATTATACTCTAAGTTCTAGGGTATATGTGCACAATGTGCAGGTTTGTTACATATGTATACATGTGCCATCTTGGTGTGCTGCACCCATTAACTCGTCATTTACATTAGGTATATCTCCTAATGCTATCCCTCCCCGCTACCCCCTTCCCACAATAGGACCTGGTGTGGGATGTTTCCCTTCCTGTGTCCAAGTGATCTCATTGTTCAATTCCCACCTATGAGTGAGAACAGGCGGTATTTGATTTTCTGTTCTTGCGATAGTTTGCTGAGAATGATGGTTTCCAGCTGCATCCATGTCCCTACAAAGGACACGAACTCATCCTTTTTTTATGGCTGCATAGTATTCCAAGGTGTATATGTGCCACATTTTCTTTTTTTTTTTTTTTTAATTTATTTATTATTATTATACTTTAAGTTGTAGGGTACATGTGCATAACGTGCAGGTTTCTTACATATGTATACTTGTGCCATGTTGGTCTACTGCACCCATCAACTCGTCATTTACATCAGGTATAACTCCCAATGCAATCCCTCCCCCGTCCCCCCTCCCCATGATAGGCCCCGGTGTGTGATGTTCCCCTTCCTGAGTCCAAGCGATCTCATTGTTCAGTTCCCACCTATGAGTGAGAACATGCGGTGTTTGGTTTTCTGTTCTTGTGATAGTTTGCTAAGAATGATGGTTTCCAGCTGCATCCATGTCCCTACAAAGGACGCAAACTCATCCTTTTTTATGGCTGCATAGTATTCCATGGTGTATATGTGCCACATTTTCTTAATCCAATCTGTCACTGATGGACATTTGGGTTGATTCCAAGTCTTTGCTATTGTGAATAGTGCTGCAATAAACATACGTGTGCATGTGTCTTTATAGCAGCATAATTTATAATCCTTTGGGTATATACCCAGTAATGGGATGGCTGGGTCATATGGTACATCTAGTTCTAGATCCTTGAGGAATCGCCATACTGTTTTCCATAATGGTTGAACTAGTTTACAATCCCACCAACAGTGTAAAAGTGTTCCTATTTCTCCACATCCTCTCCAGCACCTGTTGTTTCCTGACTTTTTAATGATCGCCATTCTAACTGGTGTGAGATGGTATCTCATTGTGGTTTTGATTTGCATTTCTCTGATGGCCAGTGATGATGAGCATTTTTTCATATGTCTGTTGGCTGTATGAATGTCTTCTTTTGAGAAATGTCTGTTCATATCCTTTGCCCACTTTTTGATGGGGTTGTTTGTTTTTTTCTTGTAAATTTGTTTGAGTTCTTTGTAGGTTCTGGATATTAGCCCTTTGTCAGATGAGTAGATTGCAAAAATTTTCTCCCATTCTGTAGGTTGCCTGTTCACTCTGATGGTAGTTTCTTTTGCTGTGCAGAAGCTCTTTAGTTTAATGAGATC